>NW_027263531.1:0-27888 GCF_044167205.1 Ceratocystis lukuohia | reverse complement strand
CTAACCCTAACCCTAACCCTAACCCTAACCCTAACCCTAACCCTAACCCTAACCCTAACCCTAACCCTAACCCTAACCCTAACCCTAACCCTAACCCTAACCCTAACCCTAACCCTAACCCTAACCCTAACCCTAACCCTAACCCTAACCCTAACCCTAACCCTAATCGTCTGGTTTTGTGCCTATTGACCACAAGTGTTTGTCCGCTGATTGTTGATGAATCTTTTTCAGTTTGTGCTCACCTGCGTGGCCGAACTTCACATGGGCATCCTCGTATGATATCATCTTTACATTCGGTTCCATCGTTTCAGTGCACGGGATGGTGTATAGTCCGTCCTTGTCTACACAGATCGTTTTTCTACGTCCCATTCTGATGAAGGCATGGTATTCTCGTGCTACAACTTCCAGTCCTTTATGGCATAGCTTCTTTACTGACAAAAGGTTTTGATTCAGCCCTTCTACATGATAAACGTCTATGGTAACCCTGAATCCCCCAACATCAATCTTGGCAAGACCCATGATCCGGGTTTCCAGCCGAATTCTGCCCCAGAATACTGGTATGGGATTTATTTTTCAGTGGCTGTGGATTCTCATTAGATCTCCTGTGAGGTGATGCGTGCTGCCACTGTCAATGATCCAGTGGTTGGGGGTTTTCTTACTCTGGTTATCCATGAAACTCATGTTGGCATTTATCTTCCTATTGTCCCATGATGCTTTGTTCCTGCAAACGTCTTCAGTGTGGCCTACTTTATTGCAGAACTGGCATGTAGGCCTGGGCTGGTTCTTGTTCCCGTAGCGCGTTTTGGCGGGTTCCTTATTCGCACTGGCTTTCCATGATTTGGGCATCATGGCAATGTCATCATCGATGTTCATCATCACCTCGTTCCAGGTTCCGGCGCCTTGTCTAACATTCTTTTCGAAAATCTTAGCAATGTGTGACGGCAAACGTGAAATCCAGAGGTCGATGAAGATTCTGATGACAAAATTGCCCATCGTTGTGTCGTTGGTGAGGGACTCAAGTCCAGGGATGTCTTCCATTTTGTCGCGGAGATTGAACCATTTCTTCGAGGCGGTATCGTCTTCTTGCCATTCCATATCCCGCTTTATATTGGAAAGTATTCCAAAATGTCTGCGGTGCGTGGAACCGTTGTACCTTTCCTTGAGTGATGTCCAACATTTTGTCACATTGTCTGAGTTCTCAACAACACCAAGGTCCTCTTCATGGAGGCCAGCACGAATTATCCCGAAGGCATCGGCTATATCGGCCATTTTGTCATCCTCTGACTTTTCGAGCTCCATAGCATTGACAAATTCCTCCTCCTGGAGTCCTTTGAACAAATATGTAACTCTTCTGGCCTTCAGATTTCTGATCGTTCCTCTTGACCATTTCTCCCAGTTAAGGTCGTTGAGTTTTGGAAAATTCAGGAACATAGTTTCCTTCGAACTATTGCTCGGAGTTGCTTGTCTTTCCTGCCTTTTGTTGGAGTTCATCGACTCAACTAACGTTTTCAAGATGATACTGAGGTTCTCTTGGTCAATGTTATCCGTTGCGACGTTCTGGTTGGATGCCATCTTGAACGGTCTATGTGTATTTTTTTTTTTTTTTGAAGAAACAAAGTAGGCAAGCAAGTGCTGTCGAGATGTGATTAGGGAGATTTCGAATTCGTTCCGTCTTGTTGAACAGTGTCTTGATTGATACTTTGTCGTGTGGCGGATTGTTCTATTATCAAATCTTTTATAGGAGGTGTTCTACTAGTTGAAAAAACACCGGGCTCATAACCTGTTATGGATTGTCTTTTGTTAAACTTGATTATATTAAGGGAAGAGTTTTCTCTCACGAGCCACATCGTGCTATACATATCTACGTAGTGTATTTACCCGATGTTGACCCGGATAGTGGCAGAATATCCACAACACCACCGACGATTCACAAGTAGATAGAAAACGAAAGAGATTATCAAGTTTAATACCAAAGAATAGGTTATGAGCCCGCGCTACGCAACAACATAATTTTTTTTTTCTCTGTCTCTGAAAACAACGAAGTTATGTCAGCTCCGCGCCGATCAGCAAGGTTAAACTCTGATCAAGAAACAATGTTTCATTCCCAGGAAACCCCTGCCCTCGAGCAGGACCCCATCGCCTCCACGCAGGCATCACCCACATCTGCCCACGCGCAGGACCCTTTCGCCTCCCCGCAGGCATACCCATCTGCCCACGCGCAGAACCTCCACGCCTCCACGCAGGCACACCCATCTGCCCACGCGCAGAAACCTCACGCCTCCGCCCAGGCACATCCTGTCCACGAGCAGGAAACCAAATCCGAACAACGCAATGGCCCTCCCCCCAGTGCCATGCTGACGATAAGCCCAAACGACTTGCTGGAGATGTTCCACAAGTTCACCGCAACCACACCAACCCAGAACGCACCCAACCCGAAGGAGTTCACAGTTGCACAGCTCCTCCAGACAGGGTGGTCTCTTTCCATGAGACCAGAGAAGGTGCTAGAGTCAAAAAACACATGGCCTACCTGGCACTCCACCGTCCAGTCTTCATTGAGGGAAATCGGACTCACGCTGGAAGACGTCGATTGCCTCCCGGAGGAGACCAAACTTCGTATCATCAGGGTAGTGAAGGATAATGTATCACTACGTCTGCAGCAGAACGTGATAGCGTGTGACTCCTTCACGCTGATGATCGAACAACTCCGAACCCTGACTGTCGGAGAGCTCAAGGATCCGAGCGTCCAGGTGGAACGGGAGTTGTGCACTTTGCGACTGAAGCCAGGCGAAAACCTCCTCGAGTTCCTCGAAAGGTTCCAGCTACTACTTGCCAGAGCGTCTGCGACTGGTCTCAATCTGCGAGACACAACCAAGACCAACTACCTGATGGCTGTGGTAGGCGAACACTTTGCGTCCCTGAGACCACATGTCGAGCCTATGCACAAGTTCTCCGCCGTTTTCAGCCTGCTCCAATCCGAGGCGGAGTCACCGGAATACAGACGACCGCCAATTCCCCGTTCAAACCCCCGGACAACACCCAGGACCTCCAAGTCCAACACGGGAAAGCAACGAACGGGGTGTTGGAACTGCGATGTCGTGGGACACCACTCCAGTAAGTGTCCCGAGAAACGTGACAATGACAAGGTCAAGAGCAAGGCGGACGAGCACAAGGCTCAAAGAAGGAATGGTTCATCGGCCAACACCCGACAGAACAGCAGAAGCGTCGCCGTTTCAGCTGCAGAGTCTGAGGAAGATGAAGGTATGCAAGACAACAACCAAGAACCCGAGATCCCATGCACATTCACCGTTTCCATCTGCACAAACACCGATAACCCGAACAAGCACAAACTGACAACAACGTACGACAGATCGATGAGCTGCTGGTTGGCAGACAGTGGTGCGAACACGCACGCTGTCAAGGATCTGGACGAGTTTGTTCCGGGCTTGGTGGTGGATGTGAAGATAGGGGTGAAGACGGGAAACGGGAGATTGGTGGCTAAGAAAAAAGGGGATGTAGCGTTATATGTACCAGGTACGAATACAACAATGCTTCTCCAGAATGTTCTCTTCTTGCCCGAAGCGCCGGTAAATCTGCTGTCCCTACAGCACTGGTACGAAATTGGTGGAAGGCTAAGTGGGATGAAAATGGTCCATGACCACCAAGTCAAAATCATGATCTCTCGAGATTTCCAGTTCCAAGCTGTGAACGTTTCCAGCTACTGGAAAGAACCACAGGACCCATGTATTAAGGTTGCACCTTGTTCGGAGAAAAGGAAGTGGGAGGCCTCTCACCGCCCCCCGACAATCACAATCTGCCATTGACGATCACAATCTGTGTCTGACAATCACAATCTGCCTCTGACAATCATAATCTGCCTCTGACAATGATAATCTTAGCTCTTGGTATAAGTATTCATCCAGCGCACCTGAAATCGACTGTTAGTTTAGTTTACTCTTCAATGCGAAATATTTGTCCCTAAGTCCTAAGTGCTGTGAAGATCCAGTTCCTAAATCGTGACCTTAACACCATGCAAGGATGACATGATCCTCTTCCCCTTACAGAAACCAAACTCCAACCATACAACATTGGAACACACAAGGTTGGCCCACATGCGAGCAGGCCACATCAATAACGAATCTCTGCGAGCGACATGCTCCGCTGTGAGAGGAGCAGTCGTGGACAAACCTCAGTTCGATGACACGTGGCCATGCGACACATGCGTCAAGGCTAAAGCAGTACACTATACACCACAGGACAAGAGACCACCAGTCCATGCTGTAATGGATTGCATACATGTGGATGTCACAAGCGTAGGATGGTCGTCGAAGAGCAATGCAAAGTACTTTGTGGTTGTCACAGACAAGTACACAAGGTACAAATCTGCCATAGCCATACCAAAGCTCACTAAGCAGGCAGGAGACCTGGTTATCACGCAAATCAAAGCCTGGACACTCCAAACAGGACGCAAACCCATAAAACTGATGATGGACAATGGGACAGATGTCAACATATCCAAAATGAAGAGATGGGCAGCGTCTGAAGGTATCACTGTCCATACATCACCCACATATTCACCAGCCCAGAATGGGATAGCTGAAAGGGCAGTGCAAGAGGTAACTCGCAAGCTGCGCTGCGCTGTGGCTGATGGATTACCGGAAGACTTCTGGGATGTAGCTTTACCATCTGTGATAAGCCAAATCAACAACGCTGTGCCTGCAGGAAGTGACACCAAACGCTCACCACAGTGGGAATGGGAAAAGGAAATAGCGAGGCTAGCAGGGCGACCTGAGCCCGAGGCACCAAGCATTGCACACTTCCGAGTCATCGGCTCTAGAACGGTGGTGACGCTGTCGGATCAGGACGTGGCCAAGATGAGGATCCCCAAGATCACCCCGAGAGGTGTTGAAGGGATTCTGCTAGGCTATGAAGGAACACACATGTACATCGTGTTCATACCATCACTGGACAAGGTTGTCCGGACACAGAACGTGCGCATCTTGGAGGATGTCGTCAAGCCGAATGGGGTGACACTGGTTTCACGCCCCCAAGGAACGCTCAGGCCAACAGCACATGACAAGAAACCCAACGCATCTGTACAATCCACAGGCGGACCCAACATCGATAACTCCCCAGAGGAAACAGTCGAGAGCAATCTGAAAGCTCTATCGGTCTTCACTGAACCAGCTACACCAAGGCAGGCACTGGCAGCCAGTGAAAAGTGGAGGGTAGCGATTGACAAGGAGATCGAAAATATGCTGGCGTATAATGTCTTCGAGTTCGTCAAAGCTCCTGAGGGCCGATCCCTGATTCCAATGAAGTGGGTGTTCAAGGTCAAGCTGGATGGGAAATACAAAGCAAGGCTTGTGGCACGTGGAGACAAGCAGAAGGAGGGCATTGACTACAACAAGACATTTGCGTCGACAGCCCATACTGACAGCTGGAGGATCCTCATGGCGTGCGCCGTGGTAACAGGCAGAGTGGTGAGACAAGCAGACATAACAGCTGCATACCTGCATGGCATCATACAGGAAGATGTCTATGTCAAACCACCAGTGGAACTGCAGGACTACTTCAAGCGATTCCCCGAGGCTGGGTACAAAGTCGGTTTTGCACCAGGGCTGGTCATCAAGCTCAAGCGCACGCTCTATGGCCTGAAGCAGAGCGGACACGAGTGGCAACAAGTGCTGAAATCCAACCTGAAGGAAATGGGCTTCCACCAAATACCATGCGATCCAGCCACATACCGTGATGACGTTCGAGACGTCACAGTATGCACTCACGTTGATGACCTACTATACGACGGACTGGATGAAAGGACAGTCAAGGATTTCGAGCGTGACTTATGCAATAGGTTTCACACGAACCTTAGTGAAGTCCCGAAGTGGCTTCTGGGGGTCAACCTCGCCCTCAACCCCAATGGCATCTCCCTGGACCAAATCACCCTAATCGAGAACATCCTTGAGGAGGCTGGCATGCAGGATTGCAAGCCATCGTCAACACCAGCTGAACTGCCAGAATCTTGTCCGTGGCAGGACAAAGGAAACGACCCAGGGGACCACGAACTGGGGAAACGACTCGCGGACAGATACCGGAGGCTGGTAGGAAGGATGATGTATGCCAGCACCATGACCCGCCCCGACATAGCTTACGCCCTCAGTAAGCTTGTTGCAGCTTTCAAGGCGCCAAAAGAATCCGACAACAAGGCCCTAATGAAACTCCTACAGTACTTGTCCACGAACAAGAGCTTCAGGATTGTCTACACAGCCCCAACGAACCAGACCAGGGACAAGCCCATAAACTGTCACATGTACACAGACGCCACATGGGTCGACGGTCCTGATGGGAAATCAACGAGCGGGATTATAATTTTCATAGCAGGGGGGCCTGTTATGTGGATGTGCAGAAGGCAAAAAGTAGTTGCTAGTGTTGCCGGTGCTAGCTATTGATGTCTCAAGAAGTATACCTTAAAGCGTTTTATTGTTAAATAAACTAACGAGAAAAGAGAAAGAAGAGAAAGAAGTAAAAACTAGAGTGTTCCCCCTCTTTAAGTATTGCGAGGATTTGCCAAGGACACGTCTCCCCTTCACGTGATCCTTTCCTGTACCCTTGCTCAACCTTCTCATAGGCGCCCAGCCTATAACAGCTAGGAGTTCACTGGAGTCTGAACTCATTTCCATGTCAGAAGGGATGGCCGCTGCGACCTATGCAAAGAACTTCGCCAGCGCCATTGGACACACCCTAGACATTGAAGTGCATGCAGACAACAGTGGAGGGATTGCGTGTAAGGCTTCACGAGATACAAGAAGATTCAATTGTATAACAGCTCTGTATTTAAGAAGAACTCGATAAGTTCTAAAAGAAACTAAAGGGAGCTATGCTAACAACAGTGGTCAAGTGGTTTATATGTACGTTGGGGAAGATGCACTTTGGTAGGGGGACTAGGGGAAGATGCAAGGAAAAGGGGCTAGAGAGAGAAAGGGGGGGTGAGGGCAAGGCCTGAACCATACATGATCCGTAGATCATTACATTGCGATGGCAAACAAACCAGATGCAACGTCCAAGGCAACCAGGCACATCAGGGCCAGCGATTTTTATATCCGTGAGAAAGTCGCCGATGGAACAGCCAAGCTCGGATACGTGAGCACAAAACAACAGATTGCCGATGCCCTAACGAAATCGCTATCAGGACCACTCGTCGAAAAGTACAACAAGGTAATGTTCAGAGGGCTAAACCCAAACATTCCACCCCACCACTCTGTGGCAGCCTGAGAATGCACACCTGCCGATGTGAGGGGGGGTGTCACGTGGCGGTAGCAAGGGATATGTTGAAATTGGTCCTTGTTTTATTATTTTTAAAGTAGATGAAAAGTTTTACCACTCCTCTTTTCCTAAATACTCCCCTTTTTAAGATAAGCACAAAGTCTTATCAGTTTACCCGAACTTCATCCGGAACTTGTTGGGAAGTTTGCTTCAACATCCCCCCCCACTTTCCCGGAGTTCCGGATAAGTGGGTTTCTGCGGCCACGCCGCTTCTGGATTCCGTAGTCCTATCATAGCCCTAAATTCAGGCATCTTTTGCGGCCCTAATGGTTTCGTCAATCCATCTGCCGCCATGCTACTCGTTGGGACAAATCCGATTTTTACCAAACCTTCTTTCACCCACTGTTTGACAGCATGGTATTGCGTGTCAATGTGTTTAGTGCCCTTCTTGACTCCCAATGCTTTAGCTATCTTTATGGCTGCTTGATTGTCTCCAAAAACCAAGGTTTCTTTTTTCAGCCATAAGCTTTGGCATTCTTCCGGTTTTGTCTCGAAGGTCCCGATGATTTTGTTCAGTATACGTCGTAAATGTATACCCTCTTTCGCACATGGTGTTAACCCGATGTACTCGGCTTCCGTTGTTGATGTTGCCACGGTTGCTTGTTTCTTGGAGCTCCAGCTTATGGCCCCTCCAAGTCCGATGAACACCATCCCACTGACTGACCTGCGGTCTTTTGCATTTGCGTAGTCCGCGTCACTATATCCGACAATATCCATCCCCCCTTGACGCGCTTCGTAGCATATGGAAAATTTAGATGTGTCACGCATGTAGCGCAGCACTCTCTTTAGCCCTTCCACGTGTCTCGGGGTTGGTCTTGCCGATGCCTGTGCGAGGCTTGATACAGCAAATGCTATATCTGGTCTCGTCATAAGGGCTGGGTACATGATTTTACCCAAGATTGACTGGTATTTTGTCGACTCTAAGATCATTTCCCCTTCTTGTGCAGGTTCCACGTCCTTCCAGTCTCCAATTGGTGTGCGGATCGAAGTCTTCCTATGTTCTCTAAAGCCTGATTGGTCGACCATTCTCTGGATGTATTGTTCCTGGTTTAACCACATTCGTCTCCGGGATCTGTCGCGATATACTTGCACCCCGATTACTTGAGTAGTTTCACCCAGATCTTTGACCTTGAACTTCCTCGAGAATTCGTCCTTAAACCACTGGATCGATTTCATGTTTGGCGCCGCAATGGTAATATCATCCACGTATAATAGAACCAACATCTTTCTTTTCTCGTGAAAGAGCAAACACGGTTCTGTTATCGTTTTCGAAAACCCCATTGCCCTGAGATGCGCTGTACAATCCTCATTCCACTGGTATGCGGCTTGCTTCAAACCATACAGGCAGCGTTCCAACTTCGCAACCATACCGTCAGGGCATTCAACGTTCGCCGGCAACTTGACGTAAACCTCTTCTTTCAGCCTTGATTGTGCAAACGCATTGCATGCATCAATCTGGTGACATTCCAGGTCATATTGGCATACGGATGCCAAAAATAACCTCAGAGTCGCACTGCCTGGTGTTGGTGCAAAACTTTCAAAAAAGTTCACACCATACTCCTGCCTAAAGCCTCGCACGACCAACCTTGCTTTGTACTTCTCAAGTTTTCCATCAAGGTCGTACTTCTTGGCAAAGACGAAGCGGGTGTCTATTGGGACACATCCTTCCGGTTTGGGAACAAAGCGCCAGGTCCCGAATTCGGTCAGAGTGTTCAACTCCCTATCAATGGCCCTTCTCCATCCTTCGCTTTCAGTTGGGTGCAGAATAGCATGATTGAGTGTCATAAAAGGCTCGGACAACGCTATCATGGCTCTTTGCGTCGTTCCGTCCTCCTCGTCTATTCTCTGTTTGCTTCTCGGCGGCTGCTCCTCCATCAATTCATACCCTTCGCTATTTTTTCGCTTTGGGTTGTTTCGATTCAGCGATTCTATCAGCAAGTTTATTCTCGCATTAACTGCGTCTAACTGTGCTGTATCAATTCCTGTTACCGTCTTCGTTCCTGAAAAAGGTTTTGGCGATTGAATTTCTTCTGCTGCATTTTTTAATGAGGTTATTTCCTCTTTTTCTGGTGCCGGCATCGGCTCCACAGGCTCGTTCCTCGCTGGGAATCGCCTAGTGAGGACAGGTAACCTCGCTGGTTCGCTTTCTCGTACCTCACTTCGCAACTCCTCTTGTTGCGGTTCTTTTGGTTGCATATTCTCAAAGAAATGCACCGACTCGGAAACACGTACTTTGCTCGCATTAACGTCCCACACGACGTAGCGGCCATCTACGTTTTCATCATAGCCTAACAAGAGAGATTCACTCCCCCTAGGTCCATGTTTCGATGTGGGCAGGTGTCTAATGACCCGGCATCCCCATCGACGGATGTGATCCGTCCTTGGCTCTATTCCGAAGAACAATGTGTATGGAACCCCTTGTGAACTCAGCGTCCTATTCGATATGTAGACCGTTGCCTTGGCAGCCTCCACCCAAAACCTCTTACCCAGTTGAGTTTCTGATAGCAATGTTCTGACTCCCTCGTCCACCGTTCTTATCGCTCTCTCAGCAATGCCGTTTTGGTTGGACGAGTCTGGTAAGGTATAGGTCGTTTCTGTGCCATTAAGCCTCTTCCATTCTTCAAAAATCTGCTTGAGCTCCGGTGCATTGTCGCTTCTTGTTCGTTTAATGGTTTTACCCATCTTAAGTTCAATGCCCCTTCTCCATTCGTCTAGTGCTCGCTGGACCTCGCTTTTCTTTCTCAATGGCAATAGCCACTTATACCGGGAAAAATTATCAACTACAATGGCGTACCATCGGTGACCATTTCTTCCAGATTCATGCGGTCCTGATACGTCAATCGACACACTATCGAGTGGTTCTTCTGCCGCCATCGACACTGATGACTGGCCGTGGCTTTTGGTTATTTTGCCTTGCGAACAATCTTCGCACCTGTAGTCCTCAGGTCTTGGAGGGGTCTTGCTTGGGTTGATTACTCTCAGCCTTCTGTCGCTGACGTGTCCAAATCTTTTGTGTAGATCATCATACACTGTGAAACATGTGCTTGTGATGGAGTCGTCTTTCCTCAACGGGATAATTATTTCCCCTTCACTGTCGCTTATTGTGACTGTCATGTTTTTGAATAAGACGGATTTGCCTTCTTTCATTAAAGCCATGACTGAAATCAAGTTTTCAGTCAAGCCTGGCACGTATAACACTTTTGACAAGGTAAGACTTTTATTCCCAGTTTCTATGGCTACTGATCCAACCTTCGACGCTTCAATGCTTCTCCCGTCCGCCACTTTTACCGTCTCCTGGGTTTTCTGTGCATTATTCAACACTGTTAGCTCTTTCGTCATATGACATGAGCATCCGGAATCGATTACCCAGTTGTGGCATTCAGAGCACTTACTTTGAGCATCTTGGTTGACCAGTTGAGCCTTCTGGTCGGAGTTGGTCTTTCTTTTCGACCAGCAGTCAGCAGCTAAGTGTCCCTTCTTCTCACAGTTGGTACACTTAACCTTTGGCCTATCTCCCTTGGTCTTCTTGTCGGTACCTTCGCTTTCAACGCTAATTCGAACTTTTTCCAATAGTTCTAGCGTCTTTGCTTCGGTATACTTCTCCCGCCTGCTTTCGAGGATAGCAGCCCTGTACGCTTTCGGTAGCTGCCACGTAAACGTCCTAAAGACGTGCTGCTCCTTCATCCTGTCCTCTTTCGTGGCGTCCTGGTCGAAGTTACGGTTGTGGATCGTTTTGAAGTAAGCCCAATTGCTTTTCATGGACTTCCCTTTTTGTACAGGCGTTTTCAGCAGCCTCTTGTACTCATCGTAACATTCGTCCTGCGGGTCCGGAGCACAGATATCTTTGAGGACCTCATATGCTCCATACAAGGTATCCTCGTCCCTAACTAGGGACTGGTGGTATTTATCCAAATTCATATTAAGCAGACTCCTCGCTGCTTCTTGATCTTTGGTGTGTTTTTGTTTCTGGCTTGCGCCAGATACATCGGTTCTCTTGACACCTTCCATGGGATCTTTCTGGAAAAGGTAATGCAGCCCGCTATTCTGGAGCTGGACAAGGAGGCTGTCCTCCCACTCATTCCAGTTGCTTTCATTAAGTATGATCGACATGTTGGCTGTTTCGGGTGTTGGTTGAGTCGAGTGTTGTTTTATCTATACAATCACACAAAATATTATAAGCCTCGATTGACTTATGAGAACGATATAGCAATCGTTCGACGAAGGTAATTGATTATAAGCTCATAACCTGTTGAAATTGGTCCTTGTTTTATTATTTTTAAAGTAGATGAAAAGTTTTACCACTCCTCTTTTCCTAAATACTCCCCTTTTTAAGATAAGCACAAAGTCTTATCAGTTTACCCGAACTTCATCTGGAACTTGTTGGGAAGTTTGCTTCAACAGGATAAGAGTGGCGTCGCGTGGCTGCAGCCAAGGGCATGTCAATGCCAAACACGTGACCACAGGGTCCGGGCCATCCAAGTACCAACCCTAGGTCACGTGACCCACGTGTACTATATATTCCATTGTGCCACCGACGATTCACAAGTAGATAGAAAACGAAAGAGATTATCAAGTTTAATACCAAAGAATAGCTTTTGACATATATTTCTCGTTATCTGCCTGTATTCTTCCTCGAAATTTGACCTCCAAGTCTATCTTCAACTCGCACCTCATCATCAGCCCTTACATTGACTTCTTCAGAACATTGCATCCCTATTGTCTTTGTAAGTCTTCTACTTCTTGTCTTTGATAACTGGAATGGTTTTAACACTTAGTGCTTAGCAAATATGCAACCCTGGACCATTGTTTGTCTTCTTACCATCACTAGCAATGCAATTGCCGCTCCCACAATTCATGTCGTGAACGGAGTAGAGTCAAACTCTAAGCTTAATGCAAGAGACGGGAACTGTTATTGGAAGGGTGATTACTGCTTCTGCATAAAGGATGGCAAAGAAGTTTGGTCTATGGATGAGATGTGCCCATCTCTCAGTGCAGCCCACTAGTAGTATCTGCTATCATTCTATATGTTCTTTAGAGTTCTCTGGCCAGTTCCATTTATAGGCTGGCAATTTCATGATCCATTTCATCAGACCTTGTTTCTTCACTCGATAGTTGCAATGTAACTAGCTGTTCAAAAGTACACTTCATCTGAAGCACCTATTGCTCCTCAGTGGAATAATATTCCTTTCTTCTCAGGTCTCATTGGCTTTTTAGTCGTTCGGTTGTCCAGCTATTCAGCTGTCTGGTCATCCACCAGCCATCTAGCCATATAGTGACTTGGTGGCTCATGCCATATTCGAGGTTCAAGTTATCCACGACCTTTATAAGTATTAAGGTTGCACCTTGTTCGGAGAAAAGGAAGTGGGAGGCCTCTCACCGCCCCCCGACAATCACAATCTGCCATTGACGATCACAATCTGTGTCTGACAATCACAATCTGCCTCTGACAATCATAATCTGCCTCTGACAATGATAATCTTAGCTCTTGGTATAAGTATTCATCCAGCGCACCTGAAATCGACTGCTAGTTTAGTTTACTCTTCAATGCGAAATATTTGTCCCTAAGTCCTAAGTGCTGTGAAGATCCAGTTCCTAAATCGTGACCTTAACATCATTTCGCATTCATCAAACCTTTTACTTTTTACCTTCAAAACCCTTTTACCCTTTTCTTTTTTTTCATCCTCCTCCTTCTTTCCCTTTCCCCACCAAGAAAACATGTCTTCAAAAGCAATGAAGATCGCTGTCCCCGACTCAGACTCAGAGATGGCGGAACAGTTCCACGAAGCCTCAGCCCCAGCGTCAATCGTCCTAGCGGGCAAATCACGTGCACCTCCGGTCCTAACATACGACAACTCGAAACCCTCTAACTACCCTGCTTTCCGAACCTTCCTAGAAGCACAATGGGTGTTAACAGGAAACAACTACGTATCCCAGGCTGAGTTCATCCTGCACTGTTATGGACACCTGGTAGATGGTGCTTCCTCGCAGGTGCACAACTATGTGAAGACGATGCTCAAAAAGCCTGAAGAAGCTAATGTCGAGAAGTTCCTCGAGCATCTAGATACGTTGTTCGTGGACCCTGCTGCTGCCGCCCGGGCTCTTCACCAAGTGTCAACATTGCGAGTCAATCTGTCGGCATCACCCCAGGCACATGTGTCCATGGTAACACAACTGTTGAACGACGCAGGTTCCAGTGCGTGGGCTGACAACGTAAAGAAGAGACAACTGACAGCAACGCTCCCAAAGAAAGTGCGTGATGCCTTGGCGTCACACCCAGACGTGGGAACGTACGAAGAATACACAACAGTTGTCATGGTGGTTTGGCAGAAGTTGTGCGAAGATTTCCCCACTGCCTTTGTGGCACCACCCCCTGCCCCCGTCCATACGCATCGCCACTCTCAACCAGCACCGGATGCGATGGATTGGACCCCAACGCCTGTCGCAGCCGCCTCACATAGCGCGCCGAACAAACCACGAGCCAAGTGGGTGCCTCCTGCTGTGCTCGAAAGCAGAAAACAGAACCGGCTTTGCTTCCGCTGTGGCGCAAGTGGGCACGTTATCCGAACGTGCCCTTATCTTCCCCCTACTCCCCCCACTGGCCAACGCCCGACCCGAGTCAACAACAGCAATGTTGTCGTCAAGCCCCTCTTGGAAACGGACGAAAACAATGGCCCCTCTCCTGGTTCGGAACACCAGGAAAACTAGATACCTCTGGTCAAAGTCGTGACCAGAGGTCGGAAGCAATTTCCAACAAAGAGCTTAGCAAGTTAGTAGAAAACTGGCAGAACGAACAGAATTCTCAAGGAGCTACTTCGATTAATTTAGATGTAGTAATTAATGATAAATGTCCTGCTTCCGCCATGATAGACACTGGTAGTGCCTCTCCATCCATGATCACTCTAAGTCTCGTACAAAAATGGAAAATTGCAACGCATAAAGCATCCCGACCGATTAGATTGTCCCCATTCAATTCCAAGGATCCTGTTACGGTAAACACGGTGGCCATTTTCACACTAGATGTGTCTGGCCAAAAGGAAAATCACGTCGCCTGGGTGGTCCCTGAGCTTGCAGAAGACTTGCTCATTGGCTACCCATGGCTAAAGAAGAAAGGCGCACTCATTGACTGCGAAAAAGACACGGTTACGTTCAAATCCGGCATTGTTGCCCACGGAAAACTTACGAATGCTCCAAACTTCCGCTCAACGTTGGAGCAAATTTACGATGTTACGAAGATCCTTCACACTGTCAGCCAGGACTCTCTCCATGTGTTCATGGCTTCAATCGACGATATCAACAAGGCGCTTGACAGACTCCAGAGAGACCGACAGCCTGCAGACCCCAATGTCTGGAAGAAGAAGGTCCCCCACTGGATTGATACTGAGAATGTCAAAGCGTTCGACCCTGACGCACAGTTTACGAAGAAACTTCCCCCACGGCGACCTGGACACGACCACAAGATAGAACTCACGGTGCCAGACGAAGAAGCCCCCTGGGGTCCCCTGTACAGTATGACAAGAGAAGAACTAGTTGTACTACGACAAACTCTTCTAGCGCTACTGGAGAAGGGTTACATCGAAGAAAGTCAATCCACCGCTGCTGCACCAATCCTTTTCGTCAAGAAGCCCGGTGGTGGCCTACGTTTCTGTGTGGACTACCGCGCACTGAATGCTGTTATGAAGAAGAACCGATACCCATTGCCTAACATTACAGAAACATTGAAAAACGTCTCTAAAGCAAAATGGTTCACAAAGCTAGACGTGGTCTCAGCCTTCCACAACATAAGAATTGCAGAAGGTGATGAGTGGAAAACAGCCTTCAGGACAAGACATGGCCTCTTTCAATGGAAAGTAATGCCCTTTGGCCTGGCCAATGCTCCTGCAGAATTCCAAAGTTTCCTGAACTCCCTTCTACGGCCCTATTTAGATGTGTGGCTGTCTGCATACGTTGATGACATTTTGATCTACACTGATGGAACGCTTGAAGACCATTACGAAAAGGTCAACTTAGCACTAAAGAAGATCCTGGAAGGAAAACTGACAATTGACATTGACAAGTGTGAGTTCGCAGTGACTAAAGTCAAGTACCTCGGCTACATCCTCGAACCTGGGTCCGTTTCTACAGATCCCTCCAAAGTGTCCGCTGTCACGGAATGGCCAACACCAAAGAAAATCAGAGACGTCCGCTCCTTCCTAGGCTTGTGCAACTTCTACCGCTCCTTCATTCCTGACTTCACCAAACTCGCCAATCCCCTACTACAGTTGACAAAGAAAGACCAAGCATTCCAGTGGGGTGTACAAGAAGATGAAGCCTTCCAAGAACTCAAAACCGCTTTCACGACAACACCCATCCTATGTACACACGATCCCGAGCTTCCCACTATAGTAGAAGCAGATGCCTCAGGCTATTGTTTAGGCGCTGCCCTCCTACAGAAACAAGCTGACAACTCTACACGGCCCTGTGCTTACTTCAGTAGGAAGATGACTGCTGCAGAATGTAACTACCCAATCCATGACAAAGAAATGTTGGGAATAATCTGTGCACTGAAAGAGTGGCGCAGTGAACTGAAAGGTTTACGAGACGAATTCACCATCCTCTCAGATCACAAGAACTTACTGCACTTCACAAAGTTACAGCACCTATCAGAACGCCAGACAAGATGGTACCTCACCCTGAGTGAGTACAATTGCAGCATTGTCCACCGCCCTGGGAAATTATCCCCCCTCCCAGACGCACTCTCTCGCCGAGATACCCCAGACGACGCATCAGACGAACGCTACCAAGGCCGCTTAGTGACCATGTTACATGGTGACTCCAAGACACTGAAAATCTGCACAACAGGAACCCAACAAGCAGTACCCTCCCTTCCCCCTGTCCTGAGAGAACTCTGGGTAGAAGCATGCAACTCAGATGAAATGTATGCAGAAATCCATAGAGCTCTAACTGAAGGGTTGTCCCAGTGGCCTGAAACCATCAGAACAAAACTAAGGGTAAATGTATCAGACTGCTCCCTGGACGCCGATTCAGCAGTACGCTTCAGAAACAAACTTTGGGTACCGGAATACGAACCACTACGCACAGCAGTACTTCAGAACATCCACGATTCACCAACACTATTGCACCCTGGTAAAAACACAATGCAAGTCGAGTTCGCACGTGAATTCTTCTGGCCTCGTTATGTGGAGGATATTCGCCGCTTCTGTCGAAATTGCCAAGTCTGTGGCAGCACAAACATCCGAAGAGACAGCAAAGAAACCACACTCAAAGCCCTACCCATTCCCGACCAACCTTGGGCAGAGATTGCCATCGATTTCATAGGACCCCTAGAGCCTGCACAGAAGGGGGGTATAATGTATACACACATACTGACAATAGTCGACCGCCTGACCAAAGGCGTTATGCTCATCCCCACCAACTCCTTGGACATGGAATCAGTAGCTGATAGCTTCTTTCAACACTACTACAGAATCCATGGGATGCCAAAATCTATACTCTCTGATCGGGAGTTTGTCAATGCAGCCTGGCGTCACCTATGCAAGAGACTAGACATCGAAAGACTGACAACCACAGCATACCACCCAGCGACAAATGGTGCTGCAGAAAGAATGAATGCTGAAATTAAGACCAAACTGGCAAAACTCAATGCTGAAGGCCCAGCCTGGTTAAATCTCTTACCAACAGTGGAATTCAGTCTGAATGCAACACCCTCTGCCGCTACCAATGTCTCCCCATTCTTCTTGCTACACGGCTACCACCCACGCACCTTCTCAGCACCACCATTGCCTGCAGAGCCCAACGAGAACGGCCCCCTTGGACAAGCCGAAAGAGTCATGCAACATTTGAGAAACGCCCAGAAATGGGCACACGCAAACTTGTCTCTCGCAAGGGCAGAAATGGAGCAGAGAGAGAACGAAGACCGCCGGCCAGCACCAGACTTCCCCATCGGCTCATTCGTGTGGCTAACCTTACGCCCTGAACAACAAGGCCAAGGCCTTGGACGGAAGTTGCGACAAAAACACCAACGCTGTAAAGTGTTGGAACGTGTGACACCCCATACATACCGCCTTGAAGTTCCTGGCTCACGATCACACGACGTCTACCACGTTGACCGATTGCGACTAGCAGCCAATGACCCCTTCCCATCCCAAGACACCCATAACAGCCAACCACAACCCATGGGAGTGATCAATGGAGAGAACTACTGGGAAGTCGAGAAAGTTTTAGGCGAACGCACCCACAGAGACAACAAACAAGTCAAAGTCAAATGGAAAGGCTACACAGAAGCAACATGGGAACCCATCGATGCCCTCCTAGAAACAGATGCATATAAACAGTGGTGCCAAGAAAAGGGCCAAACAACTAACCGAAGGAGGAGAAGAAGAGGCTGATATTAAGGTTGCACCTTGTTCGGAGAAAAGGAAGTGGGAGGCCTCTCACCGCCCCCCGACAATCACAATCTGCCATTGACGATCACAATCTGTGTCTGACAATCACAATCTGCCTCTGACAATCATAATCTGCCTCTGACAATGATAATCTTAGCTCTTGGTATAAGTATTCATCCAGCGCACCTGAAATCGACTGCTAGTTTAGTTTACTCTTCAATGCGAAATATTTGTCCCTAAGTCCTAAGTGCTGTGAAGATCCAGTTCCTAAATCGTGACCTTAACAGTGACAGCAGGCTGTTGCATGAGATCGTCTTTGCATTCTACGAGTTGTTGGAGAGGGGACAGCTCTCTCTCTCCCCCACCTACCAAGGACATGACGCCCTGCGCGATAGACTCCTGGCCAACCTGCGGCAGCATCACGCCACGGCCAAGGAGTCGAGTCGCTACGGCTACTCCAACATGACCGCATTGGACATAGCAATTCATGTGTGCGACGCCCTCAGGGCTGATCTGCAGGCGGCGAACGTGGAGAGAAGGGGGCAGCAGCTGGTGCTGCGTGGTTCGGCTTTCGCGAACAGGCCAATGAGCGTGGAGGATGTCGATGCTCACGTGGAGCAACTCCTGGTGGACAGGAGGTTCAGCAAGCCCAAGCTCTATGGGCGGCGAGCACTTCGCAAATGCTTTATCTGCCAGAAGGAAGGCCACTTCATGAACAGACACACGAAGGCCGAAAGAGACAGGCACATGGCAGAGTGGCGCACCAAGAAGCCCTCTGGCCCGGCACACGTATATGCCATGGACGCCTTCGACATGGAGTATGGAAGTTTCCATGGGTGCGTGGAAGAGGAGGAGGAGTTTGGCCCAGACCAGACCACGGAGATCTATGTGACGTGGGTAGATGGCAACAGGCGCGAGACTTTGGACGCGCTGGATGACAACAAAGTCCACCATTGGCTGGTCGGCGCTTCGGCTCCACGGGGCATGAGCCATGCCCAGCGGGAGCCCGCGGCCAAGGATGGATCCCGCTACTCTTCTGACGAGTTCATGGGCTTGATCATCGATACTGGAGCTGCAAAGGTGTCGACGGCAGG
Source organism: Ceratocystis lukuohia (assembly GCF_044167205.1). Taxonomy (NCBI): domain Eukaryota; kingdom Fungi; phylum Ascomycota; class Sordariomycetes; order Microascales; family Ceratocystidaceae; genus Ceratocystis; species Ceratocystis lukuohia. The sequence goes on along the minus strand of NW_027263531.1, from coordinate 9,092 downwards.
CATCAGTCAGTTCAAGGCGCTCCAAGCGTTGAAACCGGAGCTGGCACTTGATACAGCAACCAAGGGCCACATCAAGGTGCGCTTCGGCATGGGCCAGGCGTCCAGCCTGGGAACGACTGTGATCGACAGCAGTGTGGGGTCGGTCACTTTCCATGTGATGGATGCTGACACCCCCTTCCTTCTGTCACTGGCCGACCTCGACAGGCTTGGCGTGTTCTTCAACAACACGAAGAACAAGCTTGTCAAAGGCGCTGTCCACGTGAATGTCTTCCGTCGGTTCAGACATGCTTTTCTGCATCTTCCTGAGATGCCCCAGGGGAATGGGAGGGATGACGGCAGAGAAGGCGACTCGTTCTTCATGGAACAGGAACTCCGTCGACTGCATCGTCGCTTCGGCCACCCGTCAGTGTCAAAGCTGCACGCGCTTCTGCGCAAGGCCGAGCTGGGTGACACGACGACACATGAGGACCTGAAGAAGATCCAGGACTTCTGTCATCAATGCCAGACACACGAGGGACCACCCAAGAGATTCCGATTCAAGATCCATGGCGACGATCCCGCATTCAACAGCGTGATCTATGTGGACGTCGGCTACATGGACACTGGGATCTCGGAGGATGGGGAGAGCCACAGGAGGATGCCTTTCCTACATGTGGTGGATGAGGCGACTGGATTCTCGGCTGCGAGATGGCTGAGCAGCATGACAGCAAAGCACTGTTGGGACATGCTTCGCGAGTGCTGGATTGACACCTACCAAGGACCACCGGATGTCATCGTACACGACCAGGGCACGTCCTTCACAGGTGCTGAGTTCTCAGACCAGGCGAGGCTTCTTGGCACTGTGACCAAGGGAGTCGCTATGGAAGCTCACCACAGAGTGGGCAAGGTTGAGAGAGCCCATGCCATGCTGAAAAGGGCATTCAGCGTGATGACAAAGGAGAACAGCGGAGTGGACCGAGCGCTCAACCTCCAGATGGCGGTCAAGGCAGTCAACGATACGAGCGGCCCGGAAGGTCTCGTGCCGACGATGCTGGTGTTTGGCGCCTATCCACGGCTGACATCCGCCAGCACTCCTTCGCCCTCCATGACAAAGAGGGCCAGGGCAATCAAGATGGCCATGGCGGAACTGGAACGCTTCAAGAGCAACAGACAGGTCACTGAGGCTCTTGCTACGAGGAACGGTCCAGATCCGGAGATTCCAGCCATCGGCGCCCAGGTACTGACGTGGAGAGAGAATGCTGGCAATGGCGTACCAGGATGGTGTGGGCCGTTCACGGTTGTGAGCACGGACGCCAGCACGGTTGTGGTTGACAACGGCAACGGGATGACAACGACAATGGCGAGGTCGTCAGTCAAGCCACTGAGGTTGAGACGGCGCCACAGCCACCGAGGCGAGGCAGAGGCAGACCGAGACGTGCAGCGGCAGCGTACGCCGCTATCACAACAGCCACCGGCGGCGAGATCTGGATTGCAGGGACACCAGAGGAGGAAGACAATGGCACTTTCCCATCCTCATCTGCATCGGCTCCAGCACCAGATTTCATACATTCACGACAGACGGAAGTGAATGGTTTGCTGGAGAAAGGTGTGTTCGAAATCGTGACGAGAGAGTCAGTGCCTCCCCGCACTAGACTGTTCAAAGCACAATTCGTCGATGAGGTCAAGCACGCAGGAACGGCTCAAGCGATCGAGAAGTCACGGCTCGTGGTCTCCGGCCACTCGGACGCCGACAAATCGACAGTGCTGACCCAGGCACCAACGATCCAGCGAATGAGCCAGAGAGCACTGATCTCAGTGGGAGCATGCCGGCTCGAGGGCGGCAAGGTGAGGTTCCTCATGAGGGACATCAGTCAGGCCTACGTCCAATCCCTGTCCAAGCTTGCGAGAGCATTCTACCTCGACCCGAAGAAGGAGGTCAGGGACATCCTTGGCATTGGTGTGGAGAAGGTGTTGAGGGTGCTCAAACCGTTATACGGAATCGCGGAAGCGGGCAACCACTGGTTCGCGACTTACAGCAAGCACCATATCGAGAAGCTGAAGATGAGGCCCTCCACATACGACAGCTGCTTGATGATGAGTACCGTGGACGGTGAGTGTGGGATGGTTGGCCTGCAGACAGATGACACTCTGATTCTGTCTGATGACAACTTCGCCCAGCGTGAAGCAGCAGCCCTGAAGGAGGCGGGATTCCTGGCTAAGAATCGCGAGGAGCTTTCCAAATCCCATGGGCTGAAGTTCAATGGCGGCCTGTTGTCGATGATGGACGACGGCAGTCTTTATCTTTCCCAAGAGCGCCAAGTGATGAACATTGACACCATCGACAACACACCCAAGGTCAACCGGGGCTCACGTGGCAAGATTTCCGAACCACTGACCTGCAGAGAGCAATACGTGGCCCAGAGAGCTCGTGGGGCATATGTCGCGTCTGTCTGCCAACCCGAGGCGTCTTTTGATATGTCAACGGCGGCACAGCATACCAATCCTGACGAAGAGCAAGTCAAGGCCCTGAACCTGCGCTTGCAATGGCAGAAGGACAATGCAGGCCGAGGCCTCAGGTATGTCAAGCTGGACGAAGACACGATGCGCATCATGTGCTTCACCGACGCGGCCTTCGCCAACAACAATGACTTCACCTCGCAGATCGGCTATGTGATTGCATTGGCCGACGAGGAGGGCAAGGCAAACATTGTGCACTGGTCGTCAACCAAGTGCAAGCGGGTGACAAGGAGCGTGCTGGCGGCAGAGCTATACGCGCTGGTGCATGGATTTGACGTCGCAGCATGCCTGAAGGCCACATACGACGAGATCTACAAGCGCAAGGTGCCTCTAGTATTGTGCACAGATTCGAAGTCAATCTTCGACGCAATCACGCGGCTCGGGACGACCACCGAAAAACGACTGATGATCGACATCCAGCTGATGCGCCAGGCGTATGAACGCCACGAGGTGGCAGAGCTAAAATGGATCGCTGGTGGTGAGAACCCAGCGGACCAGATGACCAAGGTGCAGGCTAAGGCCTGCGACGCGCTCACGAGGTTGATTGACACCAACTGGATCAGCGTCACTGAGCAGATGAGTGTGGAGCGCCCTCCAGAGGGAGGCGCCTAGACCTCATGGACTGTACTTGGTGCAACTGGGTGTTGGATCCTCATGCGTTTTTACCATTCAGCTCACTCACGCCCTATGGGGTCTTCTTTTTCCTCCTTCTGACATGAAGGACTTGACCAGGTACTCGATGCAGATGGCATGCTTACCTCACCTGTGGGATAAGGGGGCCAAGTGGTCCTTATTCTACATGTACACTCTATACGCATCACAGAGGATCTGGGGCCAAGTGGTTCTGATCTTACATGAGTGTTTGACTTTGCTGGTTTCTGTTTTTTTCTTTACGCACTTGTGTTTCATTTTTCCACTGATGAACAATGACTCAAATTCCTTTTCACTGACCTTTACCTTTTTCTCCTGTTTTGGTTCACTTTACATGCAAGACAGCAGAAGGGCATCTCGACTTTTAAAGAATGCCCAGTGTTGGATAAATATTGGATAAACTACATGGAGGACAGGTATTGTGGGGAATTTGCCTTCGGTCGGGTTAACCCTGGGTAAACCCGAGCCTGAATACTTCAGCTTAGTTGTCCATGACGGAAGAACTTAACACTTTAGAGAATGAATAAAAAACAAGCTTCACCAATTCGATCAATCTGTATACCAGCACAGTTCCACGTGCGGTTGTACAGGATCACGAGTGACTTCTAAAGTGATATAACTGAATTCAGTAGATTATTCCGACACTAGGGTTGTTTTCATTGTCACCCTGAATATAGCTTCTTAACCAGGGCAGTTGGCTAATTAGTCGCTGACCTTCTCATAATGGATTGTACTGAATGAGCCACCAAGTCACTATATGGCTAGATGGCTGGTGGATGACCAGACAGCTGAATAGCTGGACAACCGAACGACTAAAAAGCCAATGAGACCTGAGAAGAAAGGAATATTATTCCACTGAGGAGCAATAGGTGCTTCAGATGAAGTGTACTTTTGAACAGCTAGTTACATTGCAACTATCGAGTGAAGAAACAAGGTCTGATGAAATGGATCATGAAATTGCCAGCCTATAAATGGAACTGGCCAGAGAACTCTAAAGAACATATAGAATGATAGCAGATACTACTAGTGGGCTGCACTGAGAGATGGGCACATCTCATCCATAGACCAAACTTCTTTGCCATCCTTTATGCAGAAGCAGTAATCACCCTTCCAATAACAGTTCCCGTCTCTTGCATTAAGCTTAGAGTTTGACTCTACTCCGTTCACGACATGAATTGTGGGAGCGGCAATTGCATTGCTAGTGATGGTAAGAAGACAAACAATGGTCCAGGGTTGCATATTTGCTAAGCACTAAGTGTTAAAACCATTCCAGTTATCAAAGACAAGAAGTAGAAGACTTACAAAGACAATAGGGATGCAATGTTCTGAAGAAGTCAATGTAAGGGCTGATGATGAGGTGCGAGTTGAAGATAGACTTGGAGGTCAAATTTCGAGGAAGAATACAGGCAGATAACGAGAAATATATGTCAAAAGCTATTCTTTGGTATTAAACTTGATAATCTCTTTCGTTTTCTATCTACTTGTGAATCGTCGGTGGCACAATGGAATATATAGTACACGTGGGTCACGTGACCTAGGGTTGGTACTTGGATGGCCCGGACCCTGTGGTCACGTGTTTGGCATTGACATGCCCTTGGCTGCAGCCACGCGACGCCACTCTTATCCTGTTGAAGCAAACTTCCCAACAAGTTCCAGATGAAGTTCGGGTAAACTGATAAGACTTTGTGCTTATCTTAAAAAGGGGAGTATTTAGGAAAAGAGGAGTGGTAAAACTTTTCATCTACTTTAAAAATAATAAAACAAGGACCAATTTCAACAGGTTATGAGCTTATAATCAATTACCTTCGTCGAACGATTGCTATATCGTTCTCATAAGTCAATCGAGGCTTATAATATTTTGTGTGATTGTATAGATAAAACAACACTCGACTCAACCAACACCCGAAACAGCCAACATGTCGATCATACTTAATGAAAGCAACTGGAATGAGTGGGAGGACAGCCTCCTTGTCCAGCTCCAGAATAGCGGGCTGCATTACCTTTTCCAGAAAGATCCCATGGAAGGTGTCAAGAGAACCGATGTATCTGGCGCAAGCCAGAAACAAAAACACACCAAAGATCAAGAAGCAGCGAGGAGTCTGCTTAATATGAATTTGGATAAATACCACCAGTCCCTAGTTAGGGACGAGGATACCTTGTATGGAGCATATGAGGTCCTCAAAGATATCTGTGCTCCGGACCCGCAGGACGAATGTTACGATGAGTACAAGAGGCTGCTGAAAACGCCTGTACAAAAAGGGAAGTCCATGAAAAGCAATTGGGCTTACTTCAAAACGATCCACAACCGTAACTTCGACCAGGACGCCACGAAAGAGGACAGGATGAAGGAGCAGCACGTCTTTAGGACGTTTACGTGGCAGCTACCGAAAGCGTACAGGGCTGCTATCCTCGAAAGCAGGCGGGAGAAGTATACCGAAGCAAAGACGCTAGAACTATTGGAAAAAGTTCGAATTAGCGTTGAAAGCGAAGGTACCGACAAGAAGACCAAGGGAGATAGGCCAAAGGTTAAGTGTACCAACTGTGAGAAGAAGGGACACTTAGCTGCTGACTGCTGGTCGAAAAGAAAGACCAACTCCGACCAGAAGGCTCAACTGGTCAACCAAGATGCTCAAAGTAAGTGCTCTGAATGCCACAACTGGGTAATCGATTCCGGATGCTCATGTCATATGACGAAAGAGCTAACAGTGTTGAATAATGCACAGAAAACCCAGGAGACGGTAAAAGTGGCGGACGGGAGAAGCATTGAAGCGTCGAAGGTTGGATCAGTAGCCATAGAAACTGGGAATAAAAGTCTTACCTTGTCAAAAGTGTTATACGTGCCAGGCTTGACTGAAAACTTGATTTCAGTCATGGCTTTAATGAAAGAAGGCAAATCCGTCTTATTCAAAAACATGACAGTCACAATAAGCGACAGTGAAGGGGAAATAATTATCCCGTTGAGGAAAGACGACTCCATCACAAGCACATGTTTCACAGTGTATGATGATCTACACAAAAGATTTGGACACGTCAGCGACAGAAGGCTGAGAGTAATCAACCCAAGCAAGACCCCTCCAAGACCTGAGGACTACAGGTGCGAAGATTGTTCGCAAGGCAAAATAACCAAAAGCCACGGCCAGTCATCAGTGTCGATGGCGGCAGAAGAACCACTCGATAGTGTGTCGATTGACGTATCAGGACCGCATGAATCTGGAAGAAATGGTCACCGATGGTACGCCATTGTAGTTGATAATTTTTCCCGGTATAAGTGGCTATTGCCATTGAGAAAGAAAAGCGAGGTCCAGCGAGCACTAGACGAATGGAGAAGGGGCATTGAACTAAAGATGGGTAAAACCATTAAACGAACAAGAAGCGACAATGCACCGGAGCTCAAGCAGATTTTTGAAGAATGGAAGAGGCTTAATGGCACAGAAACGACCTATACCTTACCAGACTCGTCCAACCAAAACGGCATTGCTGAGAGAGCGATAAGAACGGTGGACGAGGGAGTCAGAACATTGCTATCAGAAACTCAACTGGGTAAGAGGTTTTGGGTGGAGGCTGCCAAGGCAACGGTCTACATATCGAATAGGACGCTGAGTTCACAAGGGGTTCCATACACATTGTTCTTCGGAATAGAGCCAAGGACGGATCACATCCGTCGATGGGGATGCCGGGTCATTAGACACCTGCCCACATCGAAACATGGACCTAGGGGGAGTGAATCTCTCTTGTTAGGCTATGATGAAAACGTAGATGGCCGCTACGTCGTGTGGGACGTTAATGCGAGCAAAGTACGTGTTTCCGAGTCGGTGCATTTCTTTGAGAATATGCAACCAAAAGAACCGCAACAAGAGGAGTTGCGAAGTGAGGTACGAGAAAGCGAACCAGCGAGGTTACCTGTCCTCACTAGGCGATTCCCAGCGAGGAACGAGCCTGTGGAGCCGATGCCGGCACCAGAAAAAGAGGAAATAACCTCATTAAAAAATGCAGCAGAAGAAATTCAATCGCCAAAACCTTTTTCAGGAACGAAGACGGTAACAGGAATTGATACAGCACAGTTAGACGCAGTTAATGCGAGAATAAACTTGCTGATAGAATCGCTGAATCGAAACAACCCAAAGCGAAAAAATAGCGAAGGGTATGAATTGATGGAGGAGCAGCCGCCGAGAAGCAAACAGAGAATAGACGAGGAGGACGGAACGACGCAAAGAGCCATGATAGCGTTGTCCGAGCCTTTTATGACACTCAATCATGCTATTCTGCACCCAACTGAAAGCGAAGGATGGAGAAGGGCCATTGATAGGGAGTTGAACACTCTGACCGAATTCGGGACCTGGCGCTTTGTTCCCAAACCGGAAGATGTGTCCCAATAGACACCCGCTTCGTCTTTGCCAAGAAGTACGACCTTGATGGAAAACTTGAGAAGTACAAAGCAAGGTTGGTCGTGCGAGGCTTTAGGCAGGAGTATGGTGTGAACTTTTTTTGAAAGTTTTGCACCAACACCAGGCAGTGCGACTCTGAGGTTATTTTTGGCATCCTACCGTATGCCAATATGACCTGGAATGTCACCAGATTGATGCATGCAATGCGTTTGCACAATCAAGGCTGAAAGAAGAGGTTTACGTCAAGTTGCCGGCGAACGTTGAATGCCCTGACGGTATGGTTGCGAAGTTGGAACGCTGCCTGTATGGTTTGAAGCAAGCCGCATACCAGTGGAATGAGGATTGTACAGCGCATCTCAGGGCAATGGGGTTTTCGAAAACGATAACAGAACCGTGTTTGCTCTTTCACGAGAAAAGAAAGATGTTGGTTCTATTATACGTGGATGATATTACCATTGCGGCGCCAAACATGAAATCGATCCAGTGGTTTAAGGACGAATTCTCGAGGAAGTTCAAGGTCAAAGATCTGGGTGAAACTACTCAAGTAATCGGGTGCAAGTATATCGCGACAGATCCGGAGACGAATGTGGTTAAACCAGGAACAATACATCCAGAGAATGGTCGACCAATCAGGCTTTAGAGAACATAGGAAGACTTCGATCCGCACACCAATTGGAGACTGGAAGGACGTGGAACCTGCACAAGAAGGGGAAATGATCTTAGAGTCGACAAAATACCAGTCAATCTTGGGTAAAATCATGTACCCAGCCCTTATGACGAGACCAGATATAGCATTTGCTGTATCAAGCCTCGCACAGGCATCGGCAAGACCAACCCGAGACACGTGGAAGGCTAAAGAGAGTGCTGCGCTACATGCGTGACACATCTAAATTTTCCATATGCTACGAAGCGCGTCAAGGGGGGATGGATATTGTCGGATATAGTGACGCGGACTACGCAAATGCAAAAGACCGCAGGTCAGTCAGTGGGATGGTGTTCATCGGACTTGGAGGGGCCATAAGCTGGAGCTCCAAGAAACAAGCAACCGTGGCAACATCAAAACGGAAGCCGAGTACATCGGGTTTAACACCATGTGCGAAAGAGGGTATACATTTACGACGTATACTGAACAAAATCATCGGGACCTTCGAGACAAAACCGGAAGAATGCCAAAGCTTATGGCTGAAAAAAGAAACCTTGGTTTTTGGAGACAATCAAGCAGCCATAAAGATAGCTAAAGCATTGGGAGTCAAGAAGGGCACTAAACACATTGACACGCAATACCATGCTGTCAAACAGTGGGTGAAAGAAGGTTTGGTAAAAATCGGATTGTCCCAACGAGTAGCATGGCGGCAGATGGATTGACGAAACCATTAGGGGCCGCAAAAGATGCCTGAATTTAGGGCTATGATAGGACTACGGAATCCAGAAGCGGCGTGCCGCAGAAACCCATTATCCGGAACTCCGGGAAAGTGGGGGGGATGTTTGAAGCAAACTTCCCAACAAGTTCCGGATGAAAAGTTCGGGTAAACTGATAAGACTTTGTGCTTATCTTAAAAA